>NW_027358705.1:0-42684 GCF_012295235.1 Primulina huaijiensis | reverse complement strand
ATATCAATATAACTATCTATTTCAGAAAGATGTGAAAGAACTAAATGGAAGCGTTTACTCCAGTCCAATATAGGACATCTTACGAAATATGCCGAACATGAAATCAAAACTATTGCTCCTACTAAACTATGCAACATGCATTGAGGCAATCGTAAATACCAACGAACTTCATCAAAACAACCATGTACATTAAATGAATAATAAAATATTTATCTTATGTTGTCGAAAATGCTTAATCGTTATACATATGCGTAAACGTATTATAAACTTTAGATTAATACGAGCTCCAAACAATTTTTATTCATATAATTTAATTTTTTTTATTAGACCATCATTGTTATCATTTTTATTCAGCTGTCTTATAAATTAATATTAACTCTCATGTTTATATGTCATAAAAAACCCTAAGTTACAAAATTCATAAATCCATCAACTAAATTCTAAAAAAAAAAGTTAAACATATTGAAATCATATCTATATTAACACTTTTTCAATTTTATTTGATTACCCTAAAATTTTTTGTACTCCTATTGATTGTTTAATAGCTCATACTACAACTTATATTTAAGTTAAAGTTACCACATTTACAAATTCATTGGCGTTAACATCATTAAATGTAACACACTTTCAACTAATACCAAAATACGGTTACTCTATTATCGAATTTATAATAACTTATTTATGAAGTAGATCCTTCATTATATTTGAGATAAAACAATACATTATATTCAATTTGCAACATGTTATTAAACTTCCCCTATTTGAACATCAATTCAGTCTTTTTTCTACCTATTTTCACTTATATAAATTTTTTTTTCCATATTTTTCACTTTGTTAAACACAATGTCAATTTGTAATAATAATCGTTTGAATACGAATACAAAAGAACATAAAAAATACTATGCTCACAAATATAAACAAATAATTAATAACTCTAAAAAAATATAAATACTTATATTTTATACTATACACCTGGATAGGACACCTCAAGAATTGAGGTGCCCGTACCTAGTAATAATTAATAGACATAATCATTAATCAACACCTTTCCAATAATTCTCTAACATTTTATTTGTAATTTTTGTTAAAAATATATGTAATTTCCCTTACAATGGATTTTACATACAAAAATATAGCACAATAAGGACAAAATTGTAATTTCAACGCTATCCAATTTAGACCGGATCCGAATATCCGATCACACGGGCCCAAAGTACAACCTTAAAATGGAGAGCGATACCTCACCGGTTCCGAATTCTCGCATCTTTATTTTTTACTCTGGTGCTACGATCTCGCGTGCCTTTTTGCTGCGAACTCAAGAAGTTCTCTTGCAGGTAGCATTTTCTCTATTTTTTTCGAATTAATTAATTAAATTTTTTTTTTCATTTTGTATGCAATGGTTTGTGGCATTGTGTGTGTTTCCATCGAACCCTGATGGCATACGTTTTTTTCTTAAAAGAATTGACATCTCGAATCTTATGATTTGGAATTTAAGGTTTAAACTTTTGTTTTATTGATGGACGTAATTTATTATTATTATTTGAGATTTCAGTTTGTGGGTTCTTTCGCTTGTTTGCTTGTCGATGTCGGTTCTTTAAAGTGACTGTAATTGGTTTCTGTCTGTTGTTTTTGAAGGGATGATTCGGAGGCAATGGATAATGTGATTGGATTTGGCTTTGTTTTTTTTTTTTCCCCACATTTTGTCGTACAATCAATGATCTAGATGTTTGTGCCCAAATTTGGGCCACTTTGGAGTTAGGAGAAGGTTTACAACATTGACTGTAGAACTACGATTAATATTGAATCCAGGTCGTGTATATTAGGTGTATAAAACCTATAGTTTTGGGAGAAATTTTGGGTTTTTGAGTTTTGAATCGGTTGAAACACGGAATTAAACCAAATATAGGGCATTTTTGTTACGTTCTGGTTTCTCGCCCCTTCTTTTCTGAACATTGATGTTTAGAAATTTTGTGGTACTGATTCACATTATCGTTCTGAGTTTAAATATGATGCCTGCAATGATGTAGGGGTTGTAGGTTTTTGTTTCAGTCTATTACTAAGGATGATGCATACGCAGATTTTAGGCGATATCAAACTAAGAATATTATCATAGTTTATGGCGTCAGATGGCCAAATTGTCGACCTTTCAGGATCTACGACATCAGAAAGGGAAAATTTCAACATTTCGGGACCTTTGCACCTGACTAAAGTTGACTGGTAAGACCTTAAAATATTCTTGATGTTTGCTTTCACAGCTTAGAGGTAAATCATCTTACGATTCTTGCCATCTCATTACGTAATAGTTCTTGTGAAGTTGGATTAAGATAGTTCGTTGCAGTTAAGAGCCGTTTTTCATGTGCCATTTTTGTTTTGCAGGAGCAATCCATGTCACCGTAGGTCCGTCGCAGCTAGTTTGGTTCAGAGTGTGTACATCTTGGAACGAGACCGCCAGGAAAAACGAGAAGGGAGCCAAGCCCTTGCTCCTGCGTGGTGGAATGCCTTTCATTTTCAGTTATATCGTCCCCTTATAGACGACGCTGATTCTTGTCTATTCGGTGCCATCTATCAACTTACTTCCAGCCAAAACAATCCTTCATCACACGAGGCTCCACGATATGTAATTGCTTTTCGAGGCACCATAACCAAAGGAGACTCTTTCTCAAGAGACATTGAACTGGACGTCCTCATCATAAAAAACGGTCTGCATCTGACATCTCGGTTCGAAATAGCAATACAAGCTGTTCGACATGTCGTCGCTACATTTGGAAGTGCAAATGTCTGGTTAGCGGGTCATTCACTCGGTGCTGCCGTGGCGATGCTGGCCGGAAAGAACATGGCCAAGACCGGCGTTTTCCTTGATTCGTTCTTGTTCAATCCACCTTTCTTTTCAGCACCAATCGAGAGAATCAAGGATAAGAAAGTTAAACACGGCATTCGAATAGCAGGCAGCGTGATCACGGCAGGACTTGCTTTTGCAATGAAAAATAACCACCAAACAAATCGTTCTGGGGAGACGTTTCTTTCCCTTTCTTCATGGTTACCATGTCTATACATCAACCCATCTGATCATATCTGCTCCGAGTACATCGGATACTTTGAGCACCGAAAACAGATGGATGATATCGGGGCAGGAGGTATCGAGAGGTTGGCGACACAACACTCAATCGGAGGTCTTATGTTGAATGCGATGGGTCTGCAGTCTGACGAGCCACTGCATCTTATTCCATCCGCGAATCTAACGGTGAACCTTTCTCGGGCAAGAGACTTCAAAGATGCTCATGGTATTCATCAATGGTGGAGAAGTAGCCTGCACTTGGAATCCAAGATTTACAACTATAGGTGATGTTTGTTTTATTTGAAAATCTACCCAACTTTTTACACTGTGAAAACGTTTGCCTGATGCGAACGAGGTGTGATTCTTCTGTTCATCTGCTGTAAATTTTCATTTCAAGTCGACTAATTTATATTTTTTTTTACTATATATAGATATATTGTGTTTATTATATTGTTTTACGTGAAAATAATTTATTTATTTTCTTTGAAACATTTTAAATCTAGTATATTTCCATAATATCATTACAATCAAAGCATAAAACTAATGATTGGACACAATTTAATGGCCACTAGGGATGTCAATTTACTCCGAACCCGTTGGAGGATCCGATACTCGACCCGAATAGAAGAGGGTATGGAGGGTTTTTTTTGACCCGATTAAATAATTGGGTAATCGGGTATGGAGATTTTCGGGTTCAGATATGGAGACGGGTTTGATATAATCCGACCCACACCCGACCCGAATAAAGATATGATATCAATAGGTTGGTAAATGATTTAATATAATAAAAAAAAAATAATTAATATAATATTTTGTTTGTTTTATTGTTTAAATTTGAGATGATATTATAAATTATTTTGTTTTTAATAATTAATAAATATTAATAATATTATTTATTAATGTTAATATTGTAATTTGAATTTTATGATGTAATTGATGTAAGATAATTAATTAATATATGGATAAATAATATGACAAACTGAACATGAGATATAATAAATAAATAAATTATCCATGAATTATTTATGTGAAACTTGAAACTGTGCCATAGGGTAAAAATTCTATCATTCGTTCGAAATATGCTGCACACTTACTTACAAGCTGTCTCTCAAGCACGTGATCCTGGAATCTGGGAGAATGTTTGGCCTTTGACTGCAATTGAAAGCATTATTATATGTGGCTTTTGTCCAAGAATTGCAAAAAGAGAGCCGCACAAGATTCTGGAGTAAAAATATAGCATTATCTCATAAGTAACAGTCTAACAGAGAATATAAACATAGTATATAAAGATAAAACTCCACGAAATCGGAACATGTCTCGCACAGAAAACATTTGTCTTTTTGATAAGTTTAATTCTCCAACACAATCATCTTCGTCATACAATCAAGTCAGGCCAGATCCAGTGGGACTATTGCTTCAATTCGCCATTGGACTACTGAATTATTTATAACGAGCACGAAACTTTGCGTCGAAAGGAAGACAAATGAACAAAACGAGTAGAACTAACTAATATTTTTTTCTTGGAGTGGTGGAAGTGTTGTCCTATGTGATTGATTCTTCACAAACGGATCAAGCTTATATTTATGATTGGATTTTTTAACCTTCATAGTATCGCGTAATCAAATATGTTATTCAATCGTCTGATTTTGTGCGACCTCTTTCGTTATTATTAATGTTTTTTTTTGGGACGGTTAGAGTTTTCAACTGTCAAATTTGCTGTTAAGTTTTACTCGCCTTGTAGCATAAATGAGGAGAAGTTGAATACTAACTTGACTATTATGAGTTATTATGACATGATCATGGTTGACAATCAGACCTACCAATTCGCTTGAAAATATCACGTTGGCATCTTTTTTTTCTAAAAAATCTACGTTTTATTAATGGAAATTTGTGTGTTTGTTAAATTATTTTTATCATATCATATGAACAGATAATGTTTGTAATCTATACTATATATCTATACTATATATTAAGAATGTCTCTAATAGAGACAAAATAGACACCAAGTTTTCTTTCCTATTTTGCCCTTATATAATAGGAATATTACCGTTTAGTTTTTTTTTTGTTTTTTAAATTTAACAAACTTTTTTTTTTTTTTAAATTCCAACAATTCAAATAGCACTTTAGTCCCTCGATAATTTGTCAAATTTCACTTTAGTCTCTCGATAATTAAAAAAACACTGTTCACACACGCACCGCGTGTGGAGAGTAACTAGTATTAATTAAAGTTAAACTCCTCAACCAACAGCTTTTACTTTTAAAAAAATGATTAAATTTTATGAAAAAGGTGAAGAAAAATTAAAAGTTACGTTGATAGTATTTGAGAGCAAAAATTAAAAGGTAAAAATCAGAAGCATGTAGTGTCTGATACATAAGTTATTTTATAACTTTTTACCATAATTATTTTTGTAAAAATAGAACAAACATCTCACATGTTTTTTTATTTTATTAAATTAAACAGAAACTAACGATGAATATGTGTTTAAGAAACACACAAAATTGATTCTTTTAAACAAAAAATTCAAGGACTATTTCTTAATGATTGCAAACATTTAATTAATGTTGTATATTGTGAAATTTTTATATTATTCCAAAAATATCATTTAATCACTCAATTCCATATTTTCTCATTCCATCTTATTTCTCCCCTACCATTTTAATTATTATAATAATAATAATTAATTTTTTTTTGTAAAAACTATTTTTTTTCATAACACTATACACATTGTTGCATATATCACGACCGACTAATTTAATTAACTCATAAAATATATCTTTTAGACAACATTTCTCAAAGAAATTAAGAATAATTTTCATTGAACCTGGTTGATTGGTACCGAACTAATTCCAAAAATCTCTTTCCAAATTTTTTTTTTAAAAAAAAAACCACAAAAATATTAGGGGGTCGAATCTTCATTTAAAAGGAAAAAACAAAAAATTAGATTGACCCAGTAAACGGCGTCGTTCGATTTTACTAATCGGCACGAAACCCCCTCACATTTTGGCTATATTCACATTTGACCTGTTGCTCTTCACTTCAGTTTCGCCTGCCTTTTCGTCCGCCTTCCCCCGCCTAACGATTTCCCCTCTTTCTGATTTTATCAATCACACGCCAAACCCTAAAACCCTTTATTAGGGTCTGGAAGTAGTGAAGACAGATTGTCTCTTGCTTGTAACTTTTGTTCGTTTCATGAATTGGGGAAATTGCAGCAACCCCTTTTGCAATTTTCATCTCTTTACCTATGAATGGAGTTTACTATTTATAGAATTTCCTTCGCAAGCTATTACCCGTCGTCCTTCGTGGCCATAGCGGTGACCCTTTCATGTTTCTTTTTTGCGCTTTTTTTGATTCTCCGGAAGGGGAAATTACAGTCGAGTAAGTCTGAATTGAATAATTGGAGTGATTGTTCACGTACTGACAAAGAGAACAAAAGTGGTGGCGGTGCTGAAATGACGGCGCTTTTGAATGGTGGTGAGAATGGGGAGATTGCGGCGGAGAGGCAGACCGGGGTGTCCATGATGGAGCAGTTGGTGCCGGAGATCACGACGCATGCTCTGAGTTACTTGGACTACCCGAGTCTCTGCAGGCTTTCCATGACGAATTCGCGCATGCGTGAAGCTGCCAACGATGATAACGCGTGGAAGGCCCTATTTCATAAGGTTTAATATTATTTCAATCTTGTAAAAAATAAAAATAAAAATGAAAGTTTATTCCACGGAGCAATGTTAGTTCCTTGAGGTGATATTTAGTTTTTGGCACTCTTGAATTTGAAGTTACTCTTTGGGTCAGTTTGGCTTACCTAACGGGTGGTCTTGAGTTTTCCCAGAAATTTTGCTACTTTACTTCCAGTGGTAGCATTGTAGCATGCCTAGTCTTTGCATATATCTATGGATTTGAAAATTTCTGAGTTTGTTTTTACTAGGAGTGCTGCTGTAAACTTGAACAATTGTTTGTAAATCATACGTGCAGAAGCAACATTAGAAGATATTTTTTTTCCAACTTTAGGTTGGTCACAGATTCTTATTTAATCTGTTTAGAATGCATGAGAACCCATATGCTAAGATTCTCTTTGTTCACCCATATTCATAGCTCATAGCGGGGTTGAAATCAAGATTAGGTAGGAGGGCGATTTGATACCGTGAATTAGAAAGAAGCAAAAAAAATTCCATTTATGTTTTTAGAATTGCTGAATCTGGTGCTTGACCCTTCATGGCCTAGGATTTCACTTTGGAGCAAGATAATGTGACACCACCCAATGGATGGAAAGCCTATTATGCAGCCACAAGAGCCATTGTAAACATCAATTTGGAGTTTTTTAGGATAGTGAGAGACAGAGCGCTGCCAGATATGGCTCTATTTTGGCTCAATGCAGATTATGTGAAGTGTTTTCATGCAAATGGCGAGTCGTTTAGCGGGTATGTGGCTTCTTATCCATTCACCAAAAAATTACAGCTTTTGCTAATTTATTTAATAATAACCTTTATCTTGTCGAAGGTATAAATGAAATGGATCCGATGCTGTGCACATCACCATTGAAGGGGTCCACATGATCCAACGACTCTACTATACACAGCACGATGCTCTGCACAGTTGATATCCATTCTAATAAAATACAACTGCTACTCATTATTGTCTTTTTTCCTTCTTCATTTGATTCATAGTCAAGTCACATCTCTTGCCCAAAGAATTTATAAATTTATTTATGTCATCTTACTTTGGACGTAAAATGTAAAGTGTACGTCATTCACCTTTTTTGCCACCACCCACCCCCATTGTATGGTCAGCTTTGTTTTTACTTCATGCTATTATATGCTTAACTCTGGATATGGAGTTCGGAAACATTATGATGCTTGGTTGAGATAAACTAAGGGTGATCGTTTTTCTACATGTTTGAACAGTGTAGTTAAAATGTGGTGCCAGAAAGACAGTCTGATTGAAAATAATGGAGCCTGGAGGGCTTTTTTGTCAACTATGTTAGTGTCCCGTTAATATATTTATCAAACTCTTTTTGCAGTTACAATGCGGTCATGGGGAGCTGGCAGCTAGCCTTTAGCTGGGAGAATGTTGCTGATTTCCAGATTCGAGATGTCAGAACTCGGGTGCTGACAGATATGTCTTGGGTATCAATGAATGCTTACATTGACCTGGAAGCCGAGGCATTTAATGTAACTAATATTTATGAGTTCCACCATGGAAGGTGGTACATGGTGCACCATCATATCTCAGCATTGTTAATTCATGGAGTTGGTTTGCAGCTTCTTCCGCATGGATAAGTTGGCGGGGGCAGAATGCTTAGCGGCGGCTCAAGCAGGGACAAAAAGAAGAATTGTCTCTTTCATACTAAAAAGAACTTCAAACTTCATATGTAAATTCCCCGAAAAAATACGAGTTTTTCCCCATCTCCTTGATACACTAAATGGCGTCTCCCAGGTTAAGAAGAAGCTGTTCGACTCTTTGAAGCTTTTTTTTCTTTTACAAAAATTTTTTTATGGAAAGAAAAACTTGTGGTAATTGATCCGCAATTTATACGGCATATGTATTCTATAATAGTTTAGCTTAAACAATAAAACTGAGTGAAATTAACTTAACTTTTTTAATCATCGATTCAGAATATCTGTATGTTTTTATTAAATGGAAATAATAGATAATAATTAATTTGTAATAAATTCAATTTAAACAATCACATGGACATAAAATATAATTTACATTAACATTTTACTACATTGATTTCAATCTGTATTGATTCTTACTCGATAGTTATGTTAGATAATTCAAAAACACATTTAATACAATTTTTTTAAAAAATTCAATATAATCCATGGTACTTAACATATGACACGAGCACCTGAAGTGACCTTTTTAGTGAAAAGAGGCCATTTCACGGTGCTCTTAATACAGTATATGTGTAGCGCGGATGTAATTCTGCAGCCAATCAAATATTTGAATCTAAATCTTACACCTATTATGCATACTCGAATATGAATTGTTACAATTCAATATAGCATAATTATATTTAATAAAAACTAATCAGCTGTTAGTCCAACTAATATCGCACACACGATTTGGTCAAATTGAAGTTGTTCATGCATAACTGCATGGGTGCCGGTGCTTCGACATGCTGAAATAGACGTTTGACTTGTAAGTCATTACACAATTCAATTTCCAGACTACACCTGATTCCTAAACAAGTGTTGATTTAATTTAAATTACAATTTTTTTTTATCACATCAAAACATTGCAAGATTGGGGCCGAATGCACTTTGTCACATTGATAATAACAGAGAGCAGATAATTGTATGTACAAAGGGCCAAAATGCTAAAATTTTGTGCAATACTAAGTCTATCCATAATCCAAATTACCCTTTTTAATACCCATCTGTTGAAGAAACCAAACAATTTACAAATAATGAAAGCTACGACAACCACAATATGCCATACCATTTCTTAAAAGCAGATTTATCAATGGAATATTAAACAAATGCCATTACATTACCTAAAATAAGAAACCAAGAAAGGAGTGTCAGGTTGCAAAGGACTAATACAGAACCTGAAATAGTGAACAAAACAAAACCTCACATTGTGTTTTAGCGTTAATATGCAAGCTGTGGAGGATCCTGGAACCTTAGTCTTCAAGTATGCTTAATTCAAGATGTGTTTAAAATTTAAATTATGATCACTTTCCTCGGTAGGATAGTTTCCGAGCACTAAAAAAATTGGACATCAGTTTTCGAGCATATTCTCCGGCATCAACACCTTTCTCACTCCAACTCCCTACACCATCTGCCACACCAATTGTTTGTTTCTCCTCAAATATGAAGTGAGCATTGAGGATCGGACCTTCTCTCCTTTGGGATGTAAAAAGGCTCCACAAACCATCTTCAGTTAAACTACAAGAGAAAACCCAGATCAAATGATTTCGAACGATAACATACTGGCATGCATTTGGTGCTGGGGACTGTGCCTGTCCTCAACTAAAAAAGATCTCCAATGTTTACTTCTAGTTTTTGGGTAAGAAAATTATTCCTGCATATTTAAGTCAACAAAATTGAGGTTACTTGGGCTTCAACTGAGGATTAGGAAAGGAACCTGGTGGTCTATTCCCAGGGGTTCACTCACCTAGCATGCATAGATCACGACTACAAAATCACCCACTAACTCTATAATCAACAGTAACCACCCATGCTTCATCATGCCATCAGCGGCAAAATCAGGATCTCAAAAAATGCTTTTTGAATCTTGATCAACAAAAACAATAGTAATAATATTAACTATTCACGTAAATTCACAGATATCAAGATTGGGGGAAAACTCTTACTACAATTAACAAAAATGGGCTTTGATTTTTTCAACCATTGCATCTGTCAATGACTCAACGTTGAGCAAGAAGATTCAAAACAACAACAAAAAATAACCATGCTCAAATCTTTCAAAGAAAAGCAAATCGGAGATACTAAAATGTTCACGACTAACAGAAGAACAAAATTTCATATTTTTACCGCCGCGTAGGGTCAGAAAACGGCTCCATTCCTCGTCTTGTTACTGGCTAGCAGCGAAGAGATGAACACACAGCGAATTTTCGCACTTTCAGCGGACCGAATCGAAAGATGTGGAAAATATTGATTTTCTTTACCACATTATCCTCTACCCCTTTGTAGTAAATTCCGTTTTATGGTTGATTTTAAAGTACGTAATTGAATTTGGCACAAACTAACAGTCGTGGCGTAATAAACTAACACTAACAGTCATTTGATATTACTTTTAAATAAAATAAATTGTTTTAGAAATATTAAATTGAGATGAATTACTTTTTTTTTTAAAAGAAGAAATTGTAATCTACAATTTAACAAATTGTCATATTTTAACAAGTGAAATGTATTATTATATTTATAGATTAAATTATTTTATACAAATTATAATTCTATTTCTTAAAATGTATAAGAATCAGTTTCGCACATAAATTTGCATAAAAATAATTGAATTTTGAAATAATATTTTATAGCATGGAAAAAAAAAAGATTTATAAATAAATATCCAGAGTGGTTCATCACACGCTAAGAAGTCCATGCCGCCCATCACATGCATAATCCAGCATGGCATGTTTAGATTGCAGGGTTCGGGCCTTGAGAAAAATTAATTAATTTGAAAAGTCAAATATATATAATTAATAAAATAATTTAATATTATAATCAAAGTAAACTATAATACGTAGTTGAAGAAATCACACATTAGAAACGTTTTATATGATTTTTTAAAATAACTTATACAACAACAATCATTCATTAAAATACACATTTCTAACTTTTTTAATTTAATTTAAAGTTAGATTTAATTATAAAAATAATAAATAAAAAAAAAAAAAGAAAAGAAGAAAGAAAGAAATTACATGCACACAATGAAGAACTGAAGCTGAAATTTTTGACAAACCTTCAAGTAATTTACTTTGTTATAAAAAATTTTATTAAGATAACTTATATTATTATACATACATTTAAAAATGTTATTTCAAAGAACTATATCCTGAAAAAAAAGATTTTTTTTAATATAAAAATTATATGGAGCAAATAAATAAAAAAAATTTCAAGGAGAATGAACGTGCGATGATGTTATCCACAATCACAAAATTGGTTTTTTTCTCAAATGGGTCCATTACCTGAAATTAACACCACAAAATTATCGAAGCCCGCCATTAGTCGCAGCCACACAAATTCGTAAATTCTTTATTATTATATTATTATTATTATTAAAACACACACACCATTTTCATGCACCATAATCTTCCATCTCCCCAATCTTATCACTTTCCCTCCCATGGGGTGCACTTCATCCAAAAGCGTCGACGTCGACGTCGCTGGTGTCTATCGTCTTCCGCCGTCCAGCTTCGCCGTATTCGACATCAACGCCATCGAAGAGCCGTGGCTCAAGTCATGCGAGCCGCAGGATCATCGGAAGCAGCCTTCACAGTTGCCAGCCCCCATTCTAGAGAAGCTCGACGCCATTGAAGATGCACCTCGCACGTGGGAAGAGGTCAGCAAGGCCCTGGAGGACCTCAAGCCCAAGCTCAACTCCGTCCCTATACTTCAGGCGAGTATGAAACCAGTCAATCCTACGCCACCAGCTCAAGATAGCCCCGCCGAAAAAGGAGGATCGCAACCTAAGAGCTTGACTTTCCATACGCTCGAAGAGCTGGAAGCTAAGATCTCTTCGAAAGAATCATTAAAACCCGCTGAATCAAAGCGAGTTGCAGAACTGAAAAAAATCAACCCAACCAAGTCCGACCCACTGATCGACTCGCGAAACGGCATCAATCATCCAGATGTCCCCAAGTCACTGAAAGACAACATTTTCATAAAGAGAGACAAACTAGAGCGAGAAAAGGAAGGCAAAACCGGGGGTTTTGTCAAGCGGGACCCCTTAGCCGATTTCGAAGAGAGATGCCCTCCCGACGGAGACGAATCTGTCGTCCTCTACACGACATCCTTAGGCGGCGTCCGGCGCACCTACGAGGACTGCAACATAGTCAGGACACTGATGGAGACACACAGGATCGTGTTCGACGAGCGCGACATATCATTACACGGAGGATTCCTGAAAGAACTGAAGGAATTACTAGGCGAGGGAGTTAGTGTTCCGAGGGTGTTCGTGAAGGGGAGATACCTTGGCGGAGTGGAAGAAGTAGTGCATTTAAACGAAACGGGTCGCCTCCCGAGGATACTGAACTGGGCACGTGTGGAGAGGGGGGTGGGTAGGTTGGGCTGCGAGGGCTGCGGCGGCGCCAGGTTTGTGCCATGCTTGGAGTGTGGAGGAAGCTGCAAGATTGTGGTGGAGGGGAAGAAGGAGAGGTGTGGGGTTTGCAATGAGAATGGATTGGTCCAATGCCCCGCATGTATTTGATCATCACTGTTATCTTGCTTATATCATGGGGTGTGGATTGTAATTTCCATTTGGGATTGGGATTCTTGCTGTTTTGGGTATGTATTTTAAAACTATACAAGATAGATATTTAAAAAAAATTCTATTGAAGTATATTTCAATATGAAATTCAAATCCACTACGTTCAACAAGGCTTCAAAAAGCATATCCATAGCCCAAAATTCATATTCCAATATTGTACGTAGAACCAATCATATTGATGTTCTCGATAAATTTCAATATCCATTCAATGTAATATTAATTTCGGGATATTTGAAAAAATAATCTTGGTCAAATTTATTTTTAAGAAATATCAGCTCCAAGTGTATTTCATTTTTTCAAATAACAAAGTCATTTTTTTAATAAAAATTTGACAAATATTACTTTGCTAAATACCACTTAATTTTAGAGGTTTATTTGACCTTATCTCATGATTGATAGTATCACATACCTAATAACCTCGTCGTCTTTAGATTAATCTATTAAACCCCGGCCACGTTCTGGTTTTACTCACGGCCTATTAATTTATTGTTTCTAGCGGCCTACTTTATCAATCAATGGTCTTTAATATCACGTAATTAAACATTACTCTTTTTTCTCAAAACGACTTTAATGTCTCAAACAAACACGGCTTTAATAGATAATATAATTTATCTTAAATAGTTTTAATATAATGTGAGCATCGATAAAATAATATTCAGGTATTTAATATAATAAAATATATCAAAATTGTACGTGTCTCACATTATCAATGTTCACATAAATGTGGACGATAGATATGCAACATATCAAAACTGTTATCTTAAATATCATTCATTTCAATAAAAAGTAATCTGCAACTTTGGTGTGTTGGGTTAAAAAATTATGGTAAATGAAACAACATTTGATATTGTAGTAATAATAAGAACTATGATATGATTATATTATAATTCATTTTCTCGTGTTGATATCTATCGACTATCGTATATAATATTCTATAAATGGATACTCTTAATTTCAACTTTTTTTTTTATTATTATTATAACATTGGGTCCGGTCCGAAGGTTTTTTTTATATATAAAAAACAACCATATATAACGTCATTTTATCCATCATCGTTTTTACAATGCTGGTTGAATTAACGACTTGAGCTCATCCCAAACATTCATTAGTACAAATAAAAAACTAAAAATTTGACTCATTTACATCGTCATTACATCATACATATGTTGAGTTGAGTTAATAATTTGATGATTTGTCGACATATCAAAAAGGTGCATATCGACCCACCCTACTGCCTATTTTGACAACTTATGAATTATATAGACCGTATAGTTAGGTAAGCGGGGATGCGTCTGGCAGCACACCAAAGTAGCGTGTCAATGACAAACACGACATTAGCCTAAATACATTACATAGAGCGGCCAACCAATTTTAATTACTTGGGCCCCCTTATCCTTTACTTTCGGCAATTAAACAAATTCCAATTTAAATCGCCCATAATATTCGAATTTCAATTTATTCTAAAAATAACTGGATTGGAGTTATAAGTTAAATCAAAAGAAAAATGAGTGGTTACAATTGCGGGGATTGTTAGTTGTTTACGAAAATAATTAAAATTTATTATTTTATTGGCTTTAATTCCTAGGTTTTAATATCAAATTGGTGTGTCATAATTAGTATTTACAATTTTGTGACCGTTTCCCATAAATTTTCTTTCAGTGGTGATTATTGACTTTAAGACTTGGGCATAGTTTGGTACGCATGATAGAATAAATATGTGATATATAATATAATGATAAGTTAAGGATAAATAAGATGTATGATATTATATTTAATGTTTGATATAATTTTAATAAGAATGATTAAATTTATATATTAGATTGTATGACAAAATTAACCTTATCATAATAAATTTTATAATTTCAAAGTTGTTGCGTGAATTCATATTTCTTATCTGTTCATGCGCCGACATTGCTTGCATGATTTATTTATTTTTACCTAATTGAGCCCTTGATTTTGTGAGTCAAGTCAAATATCAATTTTTAAGGTTAATCGAGTGATACTAATAATTTTATTGAGATTTATAAAAATCATTTATATAATTATCATATTATATAATATATATGAATAAATAAAAGTATTTATTTGATGGGGCGGTGAAATGAGAGAACGATAAGATTTATGATTTTTATATATTGAGAGCAATTAAGTCATTTGTGATGTTTTTATCATTAAATTAAAATAATCACATCTCATAAAAGAGATATTTTATCCTTGTATAAAATTATTTATCACGTGCCCATAGTATTATCATGTGCTTTTTAAAATAATACCAAACGTGGGATAAAAATGATTATTTATCAATCCATCTCTTATCATTTATCCCAAACTATACATTGATCTATCACATCAATGTATTATGTCGAGAATAAGATTTAGTTCATTGTTTTGTTTCGTTTCGTTTGGCCTCAATCTAATATTATTTGATAGTTGAATTGGAGCAATCTTTCATGGAAGGAGCATACAACCGTGGTTTGAATGCTAGGCAGACTGTACCTCACGAAACATGTGTTCATTTCCTTGACTTACTGGCAAAGACAGTCAGGTAAAATTTCCAGATTATGCAAGAGCGTTGTTTTATCATAATTAAAGGTATGTCATTCGTACTGTATGTTTTGCAATCATATATCATGTTGATTGTACACAAGCATTTGTGTTACGGATATGTGGTCATAGACTGCAATCAGATAAAATGGTTGTTTTATTGGGCATCCACAATGGTGGATATAATACATACCAAGTCATCCAAATATCCTCTCCATCTAAATATTCACCACTGCACACCATTTATTTTTGTGTCAGAACAATACCCGGTTACAAATTTGTAACCGGGTATTGCAATTTTTTTTTAATATTTTCAAGCCAGCGTGAGTTTACACGTGCGTGCATTGCATTCTCGCGTCAGACACAAGTGGACAATTAAATGGAATCCTTTGGTCGACCAAAACAATAATTGGTCGACCATTCCATTTTTGGTCGACCAGGTATATTTGGTCGACCAACACATATTGTTGGTTCACCAATTGTTGGAATTGGTCGACTAATTCCAACAATTGGTCAATTGGTCGACCAATTGTTGGTCTATCCAGTTTGGGTAGATCCAAAACTTGAGAAGTTTTTCTGCATATTTTTATTTTGCTCTGATCAATTAAGAACGTTGGGTTTTGAACATTGGGTAACGTTCAAATTTTAGTCTATAAATACATAAGTTTTTAAGAAATTAAAATTCATATTTTCAATATCTTACATTCAAAAATAATCGTTATAAACTTTCTAGTTTTATATTTTAATAAAAATATAATATTAAATAATAGATTAAAATAATTAAAGTGGTTAAATGATTTTATTTAAATGAAAATAAAATATTAATTAAAGTGACAGTGGGACTCATAAATATTTGGTTGGTGTGATATTTGATTGTGAAATATGAGATATTTGAGTAGAGAAATATTTGATTGATGATGTGAATTATGAGTTCCACAAATATTTGAAGTAAATATTTTTCTTCTTTTTCAATTTCACAAGTTACTCCTTGTTCTAAATGCACGTGCTTTGGCCATCATGTTAAAATGAATCTCTTCTTGGTTACGGAAGTTGAAACTTGGTTTTTACTGGTAGGGATGAGATTGCTGGATGTAGTGAAAAGGCTTATGACTGCCTCTCAGTAAATCATGCGCAGAAAATGCTGCTGTTTTCTTTTGATCAAGAATTATTAGAATATGTGAAGGAGGTAAAGTTCTTGGTTGACTGTTTTTTCCCCACCCGAGGTTCTTTGTAATGTAAATATATTTCAACCAAGAGAATAGCAACTCTCCATCTGTTGTTGAAGTTCTCGATCTTGCAAGGTTTATGTGCTCAGGTCCTATTTGGTTCACAATTTTTTTACAAACAGAAATTGGTCGAGACTAGTTTCTGTTCATAAGTTTTTACTTCTATCAGGAAAAGTTCCTTGTTAGGGTATTCTCATGAACATATACTGTAGAGAAGTGATTTTCTCAACAAACCACTGCTCCAGCGTCGGTTGAATTGCTAGTATATCTCAGCCGCACTGTTAATCATTTCGATGTTGAAAATTTTCCTGGAGCATCCAGAGTGGGAGACAAAGAATGGGTTTGTGTACTTCGAAAGAACAAAGGAATCCACACCTTGCAAGGGAATTCCGTCGTTGCAGCTTATAAACCAGACTCTGGTCTCTGAGTTATGTTAGGGAATTGGAGCGGATTGTTTGAGCGTCATGCGTTATTGTTGGTTCCATATTTGCAACATCTACTTCGGGAATAGGTATATTTTCATTATCGAAATTGGTTGAGCAAAATTATTATATTTTCTTGCAATTTTGTCATATGCTTTTTGCTGCCTCCTTGACTTGTTACTTTTTTTTTAAAAAAGTAGTGTCCAATTGTACGTTTCTCATCTATTGGCTCAATTCTCTGTTCATTATAATAAAAAAATTATTTGATTGATTTATTATTTAAATTTTTAAATAAGACATTTGTAATCAAAGTCATATATATTGTGGTCCAACTGATGAGGTAATTGATTCTTTTTTTTTTTTTGGGTTGTGTTTTTATATAATATGCTAATTGCAAGGTTGCAGATCATTAGGGAATAATTATATTTTCTTGCAATTTTGTCATATGCTTTTTCCCGCCTCCTTGACTTATTACGTTTTTTTTGAAAGTAGAAATATATTAACATATGGGAATATTAAATTTTATGACATCCCTGATTCTCATAGGAATTGAATCGACAAAATCCAAGTAGCTCCTATTTTAAGACCTTCTTTGGTTAGAAAATGTGCTGACGGGGGCAACGTTGAATATTTGCACCATTTGCTTGTACACATTCTGAACGAATTTCAGCAAACATGCGTGTTTGACTTGTTACCTTCTCTATTTGCTGCTGCCTCGTTATCATTTTCCCAATTACACTAAAATTTCTTCAGCAGCACGCCTGTCAGAGAGACATAACTCTTATAACTTTGAAAACATCCGTTCAATCTTGATTGGGTAAGGATGGTTGAGCAAACTGTTATGCATATTGGACTATGAATTCAATGTAAAAAATTACTCCATTAGCAATCAAGCCACTTTTGGTTTTGATAACAAACATCGATAAAAATAACAGGATGCAACACCTTAAAAGCTCTTTCAAAACTTAAGAAAATAAACTCATAATTCGAAACCCTTTCTTCGTTGCTCATTATATTCATAGTTAACTAAAAATGTTAAATTCCATCACATAAAATTAGTTTATATGATGAAATGCAGGATACAAAAGTGTTTGATATGTTCAAACCATGGTAGCAAACACTACATTAGTCAAATACCCTTTGGTCAAAGGAAAAGATAACGCTATTACCCACTTCAAATCTCCTGTTTGAGTTCGTGATCTGCTCTTGTTAAATATATATTTATATCTGCTCAAAATATTGTTTTTAAATGTGAAAAGGAATATTTATCACTCATCTATATATACGGAGCAACATAAATGTTGAATGGGATGTGGAAGTTCTGAACTCTAGAGAATCACCAGCTCTACCTACAGTGGACCATAAAAGATTGGCCGAACCAAGCATCAGATCAGAAGCCATCTGATGCAGGTTCTGAGACTAAAAAAACCAGCTCTGGTAAATTTAAAACCACATAGAATCTAAAATTGGAGATTTCGCTGGTTGTTATGGGTCAGGCCACAGGGATTCAATTTGCGATAAGACAACAACAAAATTTATTGCTGTGTGCCGACTCTTCATGAATCATGACCTGAATGTGTATCATCCTGTCTGCATCTCGGATCATCTTGATCTGGGAGTTCGCCAAGTCTCTCCTGTAAGACCAAATTTGATGATTCACCGGTATAACATTGCACACAACTGATCCTTGAAACTTTGAGTAAATATGAGTGAAAAAATTTACAAGAATATGAATACATTACAGTCGAACTATCACAACAATGACCCATATTCAGAAGTGTTCTGTGAGGCAGACTTCTACAGTGAGAAGCCGAGTGCTGACAAGACAGCCAGGCCTTTGGAACTTTTTTATACCCGTTGCTCCCACAGGTAGACAGAATATGGTATGAATTGTATGATAAATAACTGGTATACTAATAATACCTTCAGAGAGGCATTCTGAGCAAAAATTTGCTCGTAGTCACTCCTTATACGAGCCAATTCTGCCCTAAGACAGGCATTTTCTTCGTTTAATGCTTCCGCTCGACTTGCCAATTCATCACACTCTGCCTAAAATTCATGAATGAAAGCAAGAGACATCATCAGATAAATCGGTGCCTGATGAATCAAGAACGGTATGGGGAAGTAACTATGAACCTGCTTGCGTAATCGGGATCGACGAGCAGATTCCCGGTTAGACTGCTTTCTTCTCTGTCTTTTGAGGTCCCTTTCATCCTGACTCACAAAAAGTATGCAGATGGATTTAAATCAAATGTAAAAGAACAGGAAAACAAGTGAACTCCAATAATGAAGGGAAAGGACAAGAACTCGAGAAGGGAAGGAGAACCTGCATCCAGAGCTGTGACTGGGAGTTGTCCCGCAATCCAGTATTGAGCACTCCTCCTGCAACTGGAGTAGTAAGAGAGTTTCCCCCAATTGCAGGAATAGGAGATGATGATGCCGCGGCAGCCCAATAATCCATTCCAATATTTAAGTTAGTGGTTGGACCAGGAATACCACTCACATCCCCTGCCGCTGGCACTGGCACGTTGGCCATAGGGTGAGGTGTAGCCAGTCCCCCATTCTGAGAACTGTGAGCAGCATTGCCATTTTGAGACAGTTCAGCTGTAGCATGACATCATGATAAGGGTCGAAGTCATAAACTTGAAACTAGAAATAGCCAGAAGTGGAAGTAAAAACTCCTAGAACAGCACCTGAATCTTGCCGGCCACCAATCTTCTCACCAGAGTCCTGCAAAAGTAATGAAGTTCAGAAGAAGTTGGATAAGTGGGAGTGATCTCATTATTTGGGCATACTTAGTGTTTTACGACTTTTACGATGGAAAGACTACTTTGCAAGGGAGAACGCATACAGTTAACAGAACCTTTCAGAGACCACACTTCTTTGCCATGTGAAATTTATTAAATGAAACTCCATTTATAAGCTTTTGAACATATCGCTATATTAGGCCAGGAGAAAGTGTTGCATGAAACCAAACATATCCCAACTATCTGCTTAATCTTACTAGATGGGATAAATCCTTCAATAACGCAAAAAACCATAGAACCTGACAGCTAGAAAATAATGAGGACCGTTGGCAAGCTTTTCCTTACATTCGGAACTCACATAGAGCCACGACGATAATTCAGTCATCTAATTTCCTTTCCCAAATCCAAATCAACAGATAATAATGAGTGATTTTCTCAGAGTTCTAAAAAACAACTAAAATGCGAATGAACAAATTCTAAGCATAATTTGTAGACTCCTGTTATTTCTTTCCTGCTTTCTGGCTTTCCTTTCATAACAGTAATAGGGTAAAACAAAGAAGATGTATTACTTCTTTCACTTATAGAATTCAACTACAATATTTCCAATCATTGTTCATTACCTGTGTTATTTAAAAATAAAAGATTACTCTTGTTTGATAAGATCCATATGACTCGAATAACTGATCATGAAGAATCTCAACTACATTTACCTAAGAAAATATGTGTCCATCCCTCAACTTCTTAAGTAATGCCTATTTACATTTTACAGCATGAATTTCAGGCATGTGATTCTTAATCATATAACACAGATGTTGTAAAACATATGCATGTGCAACTTACATTTTGAGAATTAACATCACTTCCTTCACTTGAACCTTCACTTGCATTCTCGGAACTGCGAAATTTTATAAGCGCAACAGTTTGAAAATCAAATGAAATACAGTGTTCAACAGCAGACATGTACAATGCATGAGTATTTGCAAATCAAATGAAATACAGTGTTCAACAGCAGACATGTACAATGCATGAGTATTTGCACACAACTCTGTGCTAATAAGCAAACAAAATGAGGTAGCATGTATAAGCAAACAAAGAGATTGAATAATGAGGAAAACATGAGAAATGATGCTGATTGGATGATCCTTCAAGCCAAGGAGGAGAGCCAAAAAAACTATGTGGTACATCAACCATGAAAAGGTTGAGGAATTCACAAGAGCTCAGCAAAGAAAAAAACTGTTGAATTGGACATTTAAACATTATATTAAAGTCAGTCTCCATGATCTACCCAATACTGGGAACAAGTACAAATTATTGATAAGTGTGCTTTCATACTCCACCAAATATGTAATGAAATCTACATGGTACCTTAAGTGAATTCGTTTATTCATTCACCATACCTTTTAGAATGCAAACCGTTTACAGTTGCACCAGCAGTTTTTCCAGGTTCATTGTTCTTCCCTGTAATCATATTTAAACTGCCTAAACTACCCCTGGATCTTTTGATTGGCAGTTTTCCCTTTTCAAGTGACTTGCCATCCACATCCACGTTTCCAGTCGAGTTGCCCTTTAATGAACATTTGAAAATCATTCTTTGATGAGTTCAAGACTTGCTATTTACAAGTGTGAACAAATGTAGGTAGGCCATAATAACTTACAGTGCCTTCAGCAAAACCATTTGGAGAAGGCATAGCAAAAGGACTGAATGGATATGATCCCTGAACAGGTTCAAATACAAGGGAAGGATTCAGGCAATTATGGAGAGGAATAGAATCTTAGCAATGCAATTGAAGAAAATTATGAGACTACCGGAGCCATAGTTGGGTGCCCATACGGGTACATCGCAGCATATGGATGAGGTGGAGTTCCATAGGGTGGAATGAATTGCTGCATATTGCAGAAGAGATGAACGTCAAGCAAAATCTAATGAACTACACAAAAAAATGGAACAAAAATATGGAAAACAAACGAAACTAGAAGATTTATTCAAGTTCAGATTCTAATAGCATCAGAGCTTTTCACTCATTTAGGCTCAGTAAAAAAAATTAAAAAGACAAATACAGATTATTAGGAAGATTTAGTTGAGGAAGGGATGTCGGTTCAGTGACGAACGTGTTTGTACACATCATGACCAGGATGAACTTGCTTAGGCTTGATATATTAGTGTTCTACAAGTACATCATTGAAATTATCTGATTAAACTTTAATGTTCTTTCAGCTCTAAATATGGGTCTTCATTCTCTCCTTTGCAACCTTATCCTGGTTCATATATAATCTGAAATCATTTTCTCTAAATTCAGTGGATCTTCTTCGAAAAATCTTTCTCAGACAACTTATACCATCTCTAAATCATCATTTACTTGTGTTCAACCATCCGTCAATGCCAAAACCGTTTCTCAGAAGTAGATAATTAGGAAGAGAAAATCCTTCGAGATCATGATATGGATTTATCCTACCTACGACAATAAGGTTTCGATTTCTCCAAAATATCACAAGCTGTTCAGGCCACAAGTGCTCCAGTCTATTACGAGAACCATAAAAGCTCTTCGTAGGCCTAAACTAGCTGGAATTTTAAGAAATCATGGTAAAATTTCATGATGAGATGTCACCATAAACCGAGCCGTGCTTTTGACAACTTAAGATTTTCCTTTAACCAAGATCTTTTACAAAATGCTACGTAGAAATCCCATTAGAATAAAGTAGTGTCGAGGTGTTTTAAACTTAACAGAAATCAAACTTAAGTTGTAAAAATTAGATTTTGTTATCTTTTGTATTTGTTAAGTAAAAGTGACCTCATTTTCATCACTAGAAAAATGTGGCGCATCTCTTGCTAGCTTATTAATCCTGGCAATGCCATAATACCTACTTAACTAGATTATGCTCAAACCAAATAAAGCAAGAAATCTAAGACCTGGACACCCCACATGTAAGGGTGCGGCTGTGGACTTGATGTCAAGAATCCGTGTGGAGGCATCGGGGAATATGCCTGCATAACCAACTCTTGCGCTATAACTACCATTATCAGTGTCGATGAGGGAAAACATATGTATCTTGAAAAAAATTGTAACCTGGAAGCCAGACCAATCTGCAGCAAGCATGCCAGAGCTAGCCGAACTGTGATCCTAGAAACTCAAAAAAAGGAAAAATGTCAATATCTATTTTCGATAATCAAGAAAAAGTAGAAAATTGATGGAATCAAGAGCCAAAAACAAGACTACCAACCTGTAAATGAGTGTTTGGCTCCTTTGCTTCCTTCCCCTTCTTGGAGGAGTTGTCCACCTCACCATTCCCCATGTTTAAGCCTGGCCAATTCCTCCTATATCACCATATTCATCCATTTTTCACACAATTAAACCATTATTTATCCTTGCTCGAATATTAAAACAGATTATTTGATACAAGATAAAGTTAAAACGCTGGAAGCGAAACTCTTTACATGACATGCTAGCGTGTATTCCAGAAAGGAATAATGCAGTCGGAAATCACGTATATCTCTAGCACTGGCAAAAGCTTATCTCTACCGTCCTCATGATTAACACTAAATCCTCAAGTGAAATAAATATCATGCATTTAAATCCTCACTATATAAACCCAAATCAGAAAATCAACACAACAAACTCACGCATGCAGAGACGTATGAAAATTGTTCACGACAAATAATATTATCCACCGTTAAAAAATAGGCAACTCAAACACTCATCAAATGAATCAACAAACTAAGAAAACTGAAATAATTTTCATTAACAAATATTACCGCTACAAATGAAACACAGCTCCACGAATCTGAATGATTGTGTTAGCTCAGGTACGCAAAAGCTCAAATTCCTGTCTTGCTTCAATTATAAACTGTAATTCGAACAACTTCGAATCTAAACAAAAAAATAGATTTTTGCGAAATAATGGAGAGATTAAAATTGAATTGCGAGAAATTCCAAAAAAGAGGGGAAATTGTTGGAAATTAGGGCTTCGTCCGTGAGATCGTCCACATGGCTGCGTCGGTTTCTGAAGATTTACAGAGAGGATCCACCGTGGATTTAGTTGATTGAATAATGTCATCGTGGACTGTATTAACGGCTGCGATTGGGTTACGTGTTACGTTGCCTGCTCAATTTTACGGGTCGGGGCATCTTGTTGGACCCGTACAAAACGAAGCTATGCAACATAATTTGTAGTTTGAATTTTGTACACTAATTATTATTTATTAGTTACTAATATAAAAATATATTAACTCAAACAAGATAATATAAAAGGAGTTATATTTACATTCTATTTATAAATAAATTTGACATATATTTTATCACAAAGTAAAATATAGATAACACAAAATGAAGTGGAAATATCAACCCTCGATATAAAATATATCAATCAACTGATTATTTTTCTCCGTGAGTTTGTTTTGCATGGTCATTAATTTTATCATGTGATTCATATGATTTGATTATTTAAATTATCTCGTTGGCTAGCATGTTTCATATCTTTTTTGCCACATTACTTATACAAGTCTAATGCTAATGTGCATTTTTACTATTATACCACTTATTATTAAATATAAAATTGAATATCAGTTTTTTCATCATTGTTTTAGTACGATGTCAAAATCCATCACGCTATCTTTGATGTATACTGTGTAAACTTTTGGATCAATGCAATAACCTGCGAACAATACTAACCAAGTTAAACTACATTGGTCAAATGTCAAATGACATGATACTAGTCCAAAAATATATTGATAAAAAGAATTAAACTCATGTATATTGATGAAAGCTCACCTATTATTAACTCAACTTTCCTGGGGGATTTGTCATTGATCTAAGTGAACTATATATATAAAACATAGCAAAAACTAATTATCTTTATCACATTTTTGAGTAAATACTCTTATTATTACATTTTATAAACATGAATGATACTCGTTCATTTGTTTTTTCGCGAACTCATCGATTTGTTTCCGTTTAGATTTCCATTCGGATCTGGACAACATGAGTTTCATGCTGTATGAGTTCCATCAAGTAATTTTCATCTGATTTTTACCTTAATCATGCATCATGATTAGATACTTTTGATNAAAAAAAAAAAAAAAAAAAAAAAAAAAAAAAAAAAGCTATGATCGAACACATATTTACAGAAAGATTATTAGAGTGAAGTTTATATACAAAAGGCAAGAAATTCGATTCTTCTAGCCAATACTTTAGAGAATGGGTCTGTTGTACATAGTCTGTCAAATGCGATTTATCTGATTAACATAATATTATGTTAATCCAATAGTTTATCTAATTGATTGCAGTTACATATTAAAAGAAAAAAGAAAGAAAAAAAATGATGGAAAAGAAAAAATATTTCATGATGCAGTACCGTGATCTATTTCTGATTTCCCCTCCATTTTACGTTGTACATATATATACACGAGGAATCAATCACCTTACATATCCCCAGCCATAAGCACAACGCAGGTATTCATTTACCAAGGCGGTTGATTACGTACATCACTGTATATCGCATATATGCCACCAATATTATCCATTCACGCAGTTGCGCTGTAGAAGGCGATAGTATTTTTCTCCATCAATCATGGCATATGAAAACGATCCGTAAGTTCCCTTCCACGATCAAGAATATCTCAAAATTAGGGTTCTTGAACAATCTATCACCTGCCTTTTATGTGTAATTTTTTAAAATAAGGGTTTTTATTTAGAATTGGGGGGTTTAAGAAGTCAATTGCCTTACCTTCATCTCGTATCGTATACGTGTACGTGTCTGTGTGGAAGTTTACTGTTTTTACGTTGAATTATACTTTTTTTTTTGGTAATGGATCAATTTTGTTCATGCATGTGTTTTGAGTTCAGTTACCGAGATGAAGATGGCGAGCCATTGATGAATTTCGACGAGGATATCCAATCTGATCGTGATGAGCCTCAGCAATACGACGGGGCATGGGGCTATGATGATAGACACCAGCGATCTCCAACTCCAGTGTACAGCGACTCGAAAGCGAAGCCACGGAAGCGATTGATAAAAAAATCTTCACCGGAGTTAGATTTGGGTCCAGCGGATTTTGGATTGAATGACGATGAGGGGGATTATGGTGGGGATGATGATATTCAGGAAGTGGCTGGAATGGTGAGAGATGATCATTTGGATGGTGGAAAGAGGAAGAAGGAGAAAGGGGTGAAGAGGAAAATTGTTGAGAAAAAGAAGAAGGTCGAGAAAGGGGATAAGAAGTTTAAGGTGGCAAGGAGCGGAGGAGGGAGAATGAGAGATAGAGAGGCTGATCCTGATATGAAGGAGATGTGGGCCACCATAGCTGGTGGTGATTCGGAGGTTTAGCTCATTTACATGATACTTGACTTCTGCATTTTATTCACTGTCATTCAAAAATGTGTGTTTTGTGGAGTGGAGTATATTTCTTGTGCTTTATTGTTACATGGGTTGGTGGTTTGTGTAATCTGGGTTTGGAATTATGTTGAATTCAGTGAATTTTTTGGTATGATTTGTATTGATGTGTGGATAGGTGAATGGAAATATATTGAAACATTAGTAGTAACGAATATCGTTAAATTTTACCACGTGTAACTGAGCTCTTGTTTGCTTTAATAATTAATTTTTTTTATCAGTAATTTAGTTATTGTCTGCAATTCAATTTTGAATTATTTGATTAAGGTTTGGCGCGTATAACTAAATTATTTAACTGGTGCATACGAGTCAAGTATATTGAGAGCGACAATTACAACTTTCTGACCATTGTCGTTAACTCATTTCTGGAGGAAAAAATGATCTGATTGCTTACACTTAAATCGAGAATGTCCTGATTTCAGAAAGGGAAGAGGAAAAACCAGTTTTAGTTGTCACATTGTTCAAATGTTGTCAAATATGTCTGTCATGATATCGCAATGCTAATTGCTTCACACAGATTACTTTTAAGTGGTATTGGTATTGGAGTCATTTTTGCTTACCCGTGCTCTCGCCAGGCTTTGGAAATATCAAATTTTCTTCTGCTTGCTTTCACCATGGATTGTTTTTTCCCTTCAGTTTGTTCCCAGCTTCAATAACGCCAATATACACCTTTAAATTTTCTACTGAATTATATATACATGCACCATGTTTTAGTTTTGATGGTTTTAATGATTTGTGTGTTTTCAAAATGGTATAGGATGATCAAGAAGGTGCTAGGACTCTGGATGATGATAACTTCATAGATGACAGTGGCGTGGATCCTGCTGACCGGTATGGAAGTGATAATGAACATTCACCAAGTCGTGCTCCCCAGGTTAGAATGGATCTTACTTGGATTATGTGAGCATGGCAACCACATCAATTGTCGTGCCTTATGTGGAAACTAGACAGATGAAATAACCATGCTCCTCTTTATTTTGTAACTCGCAGTCACAATAGCATTTACTTGGGTAAGACTATGGAGCCATCAACCTAGTTATATAATTATATTATGTGTCAACGTGAGTCGTGGATGCTCAATCACTTGCTTGTTTTTGGTTATCCAATAAATTCACCAAGTTATAAAGAATTTAGGCTATTTGTTTATGATAATGCCAAAATATTTTTTAGTAATGATTTGCCTTGAATTAAATTTGCCATGACAAACTATACCGGCCTGTATAAACCAAAATAGAGAATATGTCCAATTTGATTTTGTTCTCTTGCATTCATGATCTCGAATGTACCTGATCTCTTTACACATTATCCACTGCAGGATCGTTATCCTTTTTCTGTGCTGTGATTTGGTTTCTTTCGACAAATGTCATGGTAATTGAACTTGAGCACTTCAATGCAGAAATAAACTCTGATGCTTGTTTCTCTCACATAGTTTCTGATAATTAATTTCACCTCTCGTTTTTTCTCTGTTTGAGAATTAAGTTAGATCGGATCAATTATATTCCAATGGGTTTTCAATCAATGCAAAAGGTTTTATGCAGATTCAGCAGCCATAAAACTATATCAACATAGTAATGACATAGTTATTATTCTTTTTGTCGTTTTTATTCTTTTTGTTGTTTTTATTTTGTTCTTTTACCAGGTTTTATCATGCTTACTTTAGGGAGTTAACTGGTCTTTTAACTGTATCATTTTTGTAGGCAGAAGAGGGAGACGGGGACGAGGAAATCAACGAGCTTTTCAAGATGGGAAAGAAAAAGAAGAAAAATGAAAAGAGTCCTGCAGAAACTGCACTACTTGTAGAGAAGATCATGGCTGAGCTTGAAATTGTTGCAGAAGAAGATGCAGACCTTAACAGACAGGGAAAGCCTGCTGTAAATAAACTAAAGAAGCTCCCTCTTCTCATGGATGTCCTTGCTAAGTTAGTAATTTGTTCCTCTTGTTTTCTACATTACCGTTTGTATATTTGGAATTGTTCTAATATTCTTTCCTGAGGCTTTTTGTTTAGAAAACAACTCCAGCAAGAATTTCTCGATCATGGAGTTTTAAATCTTTTGAAGAATTGGCTTGAACCACTACCAGATGGAAGCTTGCCAAATATTAACATCCGT
Organism: Primulina huaijiensis; assembly: GCF_012295235.1. Lineage (NCBI taxonomy): Eukaryota > Viridiplantae > Streptophyta > Magnoliopsida > Lamiales > Gesneriaceae > Primulina > Primulina huaijiensis. Next base: position 14,243 of record NW_027358705.1, on the reverse strand, counting down.
GCTGCAGTTTTAAAGATCCTGCATGATGTATGGACTGCGACATTTTCTAAGTGTTCTTGTTAAAATAAAAAATCGTTTGGACACTAATAGTGTCCTTGCCTTGCAGTTGCCAATTGATTTAGAGCAGCATGACAGAAGAGAACAACTAAAGCGGAGTGGCCTTGGAAAGGTTAGTTTGCATAACCTGAAGATTGTTTTTTGTTATAATACTTTCTTTTATATTGCTATGGGTTAAGTTGAAAACTGGCCGTATCATATTTTGACAGGTCATCATGTTTTTCTCCAAATCTGACGAGGAGACTACATCCAACAGAAAACTCGCTAAAGAGTTGGTTGATAAATGGGTAAAATATAACCTTTCATCCCATTTAATTGAAGAATTTGATACTCCCATTCTGCTTTCTCCTGCTTGAGTATAGTAGTTATTGTATATCGTATCAACGTTGAATTACTGGTTGTATTATGATAAAAGGAAAATATGGAGCTGCTCTAATTCTATTTCTAGGTCTGGAAATGTGGAATTCTTGTGACCAATAAATTTCCCCTTTTTTGATAGTATAATTCTAGCAATTTGAAATGTTCGCGAGAATTTTAATCATTTTTTAATATTGTTTTCTTGAATCCATTCAACTTTCTGAATGTTATTCATGCAGAGCCGACCAATATTCAACAAAAGCACAAGGTTTGAGGATATGAAAAACTTTGAGCATGAACGGGTTTTCCGGAGCCCCTCTGTCAAGAAGTATGGATAATCTTTTCAGCAACAGAAAGTTTGTATGGTAAATGTCTCAATAGATGCATATTAAAAGAATGGCTATTTAAACCTCTCCAGGGTGATGAGTAAAGCAGGAGCCATGGCATCCAGAGACGATGACCTTGATTTAGCTCAATTTTCACAGTAAGTTGCAGTCTGAACCTGATTGTTTCTTTTATCTGGTGGTTCCATTTTTTAGAGTACACACATAAGCTTCGGCGTTTCTCATAATTTGAAGGGGGGCAAAATCTGGTCAGTCATCCTCTAGGCAACATGCCTCGAGGCCTGAAGCAATGTCAATGGATTTTGTGGTGCGTCCTCAATCCAAGGTGGATCCAGATGAAGTTCGAGCACGAGCTAAACAAATAGTTCAAGATCAGCGTCGGGTGAAGGTTAGCTACTTTCTTTCCTTTTGAGACAATCTTATATAGAAAATTCACGTTTAGCATCCTGGAGATAGAAGTATAAACATTTGGATTACCATTCTCATAGTGTGTTGTTTGTCTAAAGACAGAAATTGCCAAATCTTTGCCGGGTTTGGTTGCATTTCTGTAATCGTATACTGTTAAGATATTTCATCCTTCTTTCATTTTTAACAGCGTGGTACCTTCTTTGGTGGCTATATGTGGCTTTTCTATAAAAATATCGAAGCTTGATTTTGACTCAACATAAAATCTACATATCTGCTCATCCGACCAAGTTTATAATATTTAATGGCCGTGGTTTTACTCCTAACCTACTCATCTCAACTTTTTCGTTTTTTGATCACAAGTAGTTTGTTACATGCTCCAATTTTTTGTGCTGGTAGATGAACAAGAAGCTGCAACAACTGAAAGCACCAAAACGGAAGCAGTTACAGGCTACCAAACTCAGCGTGGAGGGTCGTGGCATGGTGAAATACCTGTAGTGCTCGACTGCTATAAATATAATTAAAACTTGGTGGTTTTCAGAACATATTGGACTACAGTACTAAGTCCTCGATTGACTTGAGTGATAATGGTAGCGTTCATGTGCGATGTATGGTAACTACATACCTTAGCGGTATGGTTTGGGATTTACATGCGTTCTGTTCTAATAATCGTTTCAAAATCTCTGTTTTGGGATGAATGGTTTTTTTTTTTTAAGACTGAGTACTTGATGTGATTAACAGGCGATTGAATCCTCCCATCGGATGGTGCATCTGAGGCAGATCCTGCAAGAGCGATAAGCGTAGTTGCTCACAAATAATAAAATTTTTAATATCATTTTTAATGAAAATTTACCTCTTTGATCGAATGGATAAAATAGGGTTTTAGCAGGTGTTTCTGATTATTCATTTCTCAACCATAAAGCCCCTTTAAATTGCACGAAGGGATAACTATCGCACAAGTATTCGCCTGCCAATAAGGGTGCTGTTTTAGAACAATGGAAGCTCCTTTCGCTCGCCAAATTTCTGCTTTCTCAGGAGGCGTGACATGCTAAGATAGAATGGATTCATGAATCTTATAGTGGATCTCAATTAAACTGTTAAAGATCGGGCTAGCTATATGGCAAACCATTTTTTTTATATATATATATTTAAAGACATTTATATGTGTGTGTATTCAATGACAGTAATAATTATGCATGTTTCTTTGCCTTGGCACCAACTAAAACTCACATGACAAAGGCATCGCCAATTCCAGCTAACCCATGGATACACGACATTTCTAGGCAAGACAACCTTTGGAATAGCTGAAGTTTTGATGAACTTGGACCATGACATTGTCGCAATTATTCTGTAAATACAAATCTTGGGAACTCTAGGACACAAGTCTGTTGAAAAGAACTGGCCATCTGAAGCTTGTCTTTGATGGAAGGCGGTAAATTTACAACGAAAATTTAACACCCTCGTCGTCTGCTGACGTTCCTTTGAAGATGGCAAGCTTCCCCTTATGCTCTAGCTGCTTCAAGGCTCGCATTAGAATTGTGCGATCCATTCCATGAAGCTCTGGTTTCCACAGACGGACAAGACTGAGAATTTATCCGGTTGCAGAAATCACGTAGAAAACAGATAAAAGGGAAAAAAAGGTATTCCTCGTACATAAATTGTGTATGCAAGATTCAAGAGCTAAGAATGTGTACCTGTCCCTCGAGACTCTACCCCTGAACGTATTTCCTCAACCGTCATGACACTGTCCTCAAATCCATTATCCTTCACCTGTAAAACACAAGAGACATCCTACATAGAGCAAAGATTCGAGGAAATCAGGACTTCAATGGAAAATTAGATTGATACTCACGAAGCGCAATATCAAGTCAGCCCAATCTTGGATCCGATGCCAAAGGATTAAACATTTTCTGTGACCTTTATCTAACCATTCTGCGCGTCCTGTTGATTTTAATTAAAAATATAAGTGATCAACCTTTTTATAAAGATTATATCAACTTAATAGTTCCGTACAACATGTACACACCTTCGGAAACTAAGGCCGACAGAAATGCCTCCCTAGCTTCATGACTTAAAGATCCTGTAGTATCAGGATCCGAACATTAAACGAGCAACAATCAAAATCACAAACTTTTTGCAATAATAATTATAACTAAAATACAAAAATAACAGGTCACATAATATCCATTAAGGAACCCAATTTACAAGGTTTTTCCTCATAAAGAGTAAAGAAAATGATAAGCTATCCAATCACGACGTCTTCTAATTGACGAGAAGTAGCAATTTGCAAAGTGTCAAATATCCCGACTTTTAATGTCAGACAGGACTTGCAACGAGGTATTAAGCTATTAATCACACCTTTTTAATTTTCATATTTTTCTTTCATAGGTCACTCCCGTGTTATAGCGCTATTATATACGCAATGCTATCCTATAAGGATCTAAATGCTCTTCTGTTCAAACAATACTCTCACCTACTCTACCACACAGATCACATTCACATTGCTCTACTTTGTATGGTATAGTTGTGATTATCCAACAAAAGGAAACCCGAGCCAGTATTAGTTTTTGGGCGGATGCCGGCAGTTCAAATTTTGAGCAATAAATATGAAGTCTGATATCCATCTCGCTCAAAAACAATCACAACCAATTTCCAAAACAATAATAGTAAGTAGAAAGCAAGAACCACAATTTACAGGCATGAGTCCAGTCCAATGTTAGCTAGTAAAGAACCTTGTTCAGCTGGTCGAAAATGAGTCATACATTAAATTAATTCCACAGAGACATGTAAAAGAATCAGAAGAGAGGAACAACTAAAATAAAAACAACATGGAGATATATATTTCTTTGAAAGAGGAACAACTAAAATAAAAACATGGAGATATATACTTCTTGAAAGAGGAACAACTAAAATAAAAACAACATGGACATATATATTTCTTTGGAAGAGGAACTTAAACAGGAAGACTTACTTTCAATACCAGGATTACTGAACAACGGGAAATCTTCTTCCAGTCCAACAGTAAAGATTTTTTGAGTTCTGCAGAAATCAAGTATCAGCTCCTTCCAGAGTTGTATCTGCTTCTCCCTAGTTTCTTTAACCGGCTGCAAACTACAAAACAAAGAAAAGTTATTGTGTCAAAAGGACAAAGGTTTCTCTTTGAAAGAGCCCGTGGAACAGAATAAATGAAGTAATATGCTTGCAGCTCCAGAACAACATCGATCCATAAATTTTGAAGAAAATCTAGCACCACTACGACCAATTTCCATGGAAAGCATAAGATTTCACAGAAGTTTTTCATCTATCATATCGAAATTTGAAGACAACATGGAAAAGATCAAAGATAAGGTCAATGTTGAGATGCAATGCACAAGACGACTAGAAAAACCTCTAGTCACAGTGCCATGTAAGCCAACGTTCATTGGCATCACTTTATGGAAATCAAATGGTGTTTAAACGCATTATCTCCCCACCATAACTTGACTATTCTCTGTACTCGATTCTAATGTTACAGAAGGAGTAAACATCATACAAACCAACATCAACTGACACCAACAATTACAGCCCAACATATTCATCAATCTAGGAAATCCACTGAGGTAGAAGGTAGAGATCTCCTTTCATATTATACGAAAATGACAAGGAAAAAAGTATGGCTTGATTCCTGTACTAATTCTTCGTGTAGCCTGAGTTGGCATGTTTTAACTATTCCAATGTAAGCGCTCGATCCCTACCTCTTGTTGCCAAAAAGAAAAATCAGCCACCACACAAAAATTGATTAACTGAGAATTGAGATGTTTGAATTGCTTAAACAAACATCATTAATTCAATGAAAGATGTTACAAAAGCCGATTAATCAAAACAAGCAGCATAAAAAACCCCCATAACTCGAGCACCTACAGGATATACTGCGGGACCATGTAAAGAAAAAAAGGTTACCTCTAGAGTCTAGAATAAACGAGCTCAGTAAAACAACATAAATTGCTCATTGTTTCTGCAATATTTCCACCCAAATAACACAGCAAATTCCAATTTGAGGAGAAAAAGAAACACACGCCATTTAAATGTTTCTTCACTATATCCCCCCGATTCATAACCTTTTCCTTTGTGTGTGTATCCTTCAGCAATTAGATACTGCATAATTTCTCACATCCACTCCTCAACAAATTTGATCCAACCACTAATCTTTCGTTTACAATCCTAAAATAAAGAAATAAGCCGAGGCTCTTACATCTTAATACTAAAAATCCATAAATAACGCTTACTTCATAACAACAAAAACCCAATACAAATACCAATTTTAAGCAACAAAAATCGATATTAAAAAATTACTATTACAAAATGGTAAAAAATTGGAAGAGAGATTTACGTGAAATAAGGAGGGTAGTTAAAGAAGTGGGGAAGTATGAATTCACCCAACGTCTGCATATTTTCTTCTTTGCTTCGGATCAGATCTTCAAAGTCAGAAGAACACAGTAACTATAACAAAATAACAGTTAAAAAATAATACTCCCTTCGTCCCCATCGTTATTAAAAAATGATAAATTTTATAATAAAAAAATGTCTATTTAATCATTATTCAATGAAAAATTTGATAAAATAAAACAATTATACAAATAATTATTTATATTAATTTAATATAAATAAATTAGTAAAAGAGTAGAAAAGGTAAGGATAAATTTAAAAATTAAATTATATAATTGAGATGTATGAAAACAAAATATAACTTAAATAGGTTGAATAAAAAGAATAATCTTGTGGATAAAATCGAGTTAGTTTAACTAGGGCGTGGCAGCAGCTAAATGCATGTCAAAAGTTATAATTATTTGAGTTTATGATAAAATCAGTAATTTTCATATAAATACAAATAATGAGATTATTAATTAAATCAAATTAGAAATAGTTACATGTAAGATGGATATAGAAACCGTTTCAAGTGGGCAACCTGTTTTGTTTACGCACAAATTGCTATTTTTCTTTCGGGGCGATAGAATCTCATGGTAATTTCAAACTTAATAAATCGGAGTTTAAATAATATAGCCTGTCAAACATTATATTCAATTGAAAATTGCAAAATGTCATTTCAGATGTTTATGTATATATACACTTACAAACTAACACAATAGCTTGCAAACCTCGAGAAGGTGTTGGTAGGAACTTGAGCGCTTGATTGAAAGTTAAAAGTTCGATTTCTCCTATCAACACCTTCTAGGAATTTGCAAATTTCGTTTGTCCATATGTTTGTCCAGTGCACACCGAAAAGTAGCAACCACGAGTTCTCACGTCGTAATATATGTATTATGTTGTTGTCATTTTGTACTAATACTTTGCATTTGACATTTTGTTGTGTAAATTTGGTTTCATCACATAAAAGCTAACCATTTTAAACAAATGAATTGCGTCAAAACAAAATTAATTATTCTTTAAATGTGTTATAGTGTTTCTCCAAAAAAACAAAACAATGTACCTTTTTCTTGATTTTCCATTTTTGTGTTGTTTGTTAGATATGTTCCCCAAATTACTACATGAACTGCCCCTTTATACACCCAACCCATTTCAAATTAAAACAGTTAGCAGATAACTTAACCCAAAAAGAAAAAAACTTCGACGATCAATAAATTTTCCAAGTCAGTATCACAAAAATAAAATGAAAAGTTTGGGGTGGGGTGGGTGGGGGATGGTACTAGTAGGTCTCACCTCAATAATGCAACCTCACCATCAGGGTTTCCTTGGTTTGGTATCATCCAATCTAAATATCAGTTACATTTATTATGTGGTCATCCACATGTTTTTTTTTTTCACTTTATTCCATCAATTTTGGGAAACATAAATAAAAATTTAAATGTGTACGCGAGCTATCCTAATAATTCCCATAAAACATGGTTCAATTGAAATGTTAAAAAACTGTTTTATATTTTTAAAATAACCATCTAACAAACTTATAAATTATTTTTGTTTTCTTCTTGATAAATTTACGAAGAAGAATATAAAAATCACGTTTTTTTAGAAGTTACGAACAGTTTCTTGATCATGCTATCGAATTGTTTAATTTAATAAAATAAATGTATAATTTTGTTTCTTTGAAAGGGTCAACAATGGACTTTTCAAATGAAAATGGCAGTAACAGGTTTTCACTCCGTCATCATTATCACACCCGGACATTATTACACTGTCCAAAACGTGCACTCACGTGGACCCCAATATCTCTCCTCTTTGTATTCAGCAAATCATCTCTCCAGTTTCTATTCTTCAATTTTACATATACAGCTCTTCTTGTCCCTCTGTAAAAAGAATGAAAATTTTAATCTATGTTTTGTGCAATAATCTTTGTTCATGCTATCTTCTTGAAAAGGGTAAATTCTTTCATAGTAATACTTTACCCCTTTTGATTTTTCAGATCTTTAAAGCCCAAGAAAGCAGCTTTCATTACTAGTAATTTACCCTTTTATTCTCATTGATCCATTCACCTTCTTTACCTGTCTTTTTAATACGCACATGTGTGCTTGAAAGGCTCTTTATTTTTCTTTATTTTTCATTCCAATCGCTCTTTCGTGCGTAAAGTTTGTTCTTTTTTGTGAAGTTATATTTTTTCACTCTTTTTTCATGAGAGTTCTGGATTCTCATTTTTGGATTTGTAATTTGATGAAAGTTGAAAATTGGGATGAATTGAGATGCAATTGAGCTGATTTACAAGTTGGAAGTTTGTCGAATGTATGACCCCGAATTTTCAACTTTCAGAATCATGAAGGTTTTGTTTTCAAGTTGACAACTTTGATCTGAAAATTCACGGATGCTTGATCTCCATGAGTTGTTTAAATAGCTTTTTAGTGGAAAAGTGGTCCGCTTGGGCCGTTTTTTTTGGGTTTTTAGTTTTTGATTTGGAATTTTCAATTTATGAATGCTTTGCAGAATTGACTATATTGCAGGTATTTTTTTTATTGGTTCTGTAAGGGAAGAAATTCCTTTTGATTGTGCAAATTACTTAATAAGTTTTTATTTTCTGATTTGACAAAACTGTAACTCTCCATTTGTTTTGCTTCTCAGTTTAATAGATCTTGCATTTCACTTGTTTCTAAAGTGTATTTATTGAATTTTTAGGACATTGAAACTTATTGTGTTGTGAATAACCGGGGCCGTTGCTTGATAGAAAAAAGGGGCAGATTGGTGTGAGGAATCATGGATAAAAATGGGTCTGAGGATTGGAGGGATATGGTGAGGAAAATGCTTCCTGCAGGGGCGCCCATTCCCGATGAGGATAACCTGGATTATTCAATAGCGTTAGAGTATGATGGCCCTCCAGTTTCGTATGAAATTCCCCGAGCCGAACCTCTTGATATGAATGCAGATGCAATTCCAATTGCTGAACCACTTTCCCAGTCTAGAAGATTAGTGACCCGCGATATGACCCCTGTTGTAGAACCAATCCTCTTGCCCATGTCACGTATCGTGAGCGTTGCAAATTATTCTAATCATAGTCCCAGGATGTCTGGAAGTTCGGAATCCGAGGTGTCTGTTTTGCAAAATGCTGATTTTTCTTCGCCATCCCCTTCAGCTTCTCCCGGTTCAGTGCACGGTCACCAAAGTAATGTTCCAAAAGACTCTTCCAATGACGGGAGGAGAGCCACAGTGGTCACCTTTAATAAAGGTGACAGATCTGACAGGAGAGTCGTGGATACAGAGAAACAAGTGTTTCCCGAATATGTTGGTGTCACCAAAGAAAAGAAGAGGAGAAAGAAAACGAGAATGTGTTATAGGTGTGGAAAAGGAAAGTGGGAGACGAAGGAATCATGTCTGGTTTGTGATGCAAAATATTGCAGCAATTGTTTGCTTAGAGCGATGGGTTCGATGCCAGAAGGGCGCAAATGTGTTACTTGCATCAGTGAGCCGATTGACGAGTCGAAGAGGTCTAAACTCGGCAAACATTCTAGGCTTTTGTCACGTTTACTTAGTCCATTGGAAGTCAAACAAATAATGAAAGGCGAAAAAGGGTGTTCGGCGAACCAACTTCGACCAGAGCAGTTGATTGTTAATGGGTGTCCTCTGAAACCAGAAGAGATGGCCGAACTTTTCGGATGCCCTTTGCCTCCTAGGAAGTTGAAGCCAGGCCGCTATTGGTATGATAAGGAATCAGGTCTTTGGGGAAAGGTGATACCTTTTTCATTGTTCGTTATTACTGGATATCTTGTCTTGGGAACTGCAAATGCTCATATAGTTTTCGGATTCCATTTTGACAGGACGGAGAAAAGCCAGAGATAATTATTAGTTCAAACTTGAATTTTACAGGAAAACTTAGTCCTCATGCAAGCAATGGGAATACTGAGGTATACATCAATGGTCGAGAAATAACAAAACTTGAGCTGAGAATACTAAAGGTTCGTCTTTTTAGAGCCAGATGTTAATGTGAGAATCTTTTTATACTTTTGTAGAAAAATGATGTGATTTAGGAGAGTTCGTGTTTTGTTTTCATTGTTAGGTTAGTTACGCGAATCACATAAATATCAATTACTTAAAGGTCACACCTCACAACTCGTAATATCTGTACATAAATCTTTATTATATCAATAACATGGAAAAGATAGGAAAAAAAGAAGTTAATGATCTTGTGCTGTGTTATAGCACTTTTGTAAAGCTTTGATCATAGTCATACTTTTGTGGATACAATGTAAGAGTTTATGAGACACTGTGATTATGAATAAATCCTTCTATTCACTTTGTAGCATTTAAATGCTATGATCGGCTTGCCGAATTAGGGCTAGAAGAGTAATAATATCAAAAAGACAATTTTAAGGACTTAGGAATGGGAGAAAGTGATGTTTTTGGCTTTAAGCCATTTGCTTTTCGCATGATGTTTCAAATGATTCAATCCTGTGGGCCTTCAACTTTATGGTTCAACTTATGTTACCAATGCTTTTTGCTGAATCTTGGTTTCACTTTTGTGAAAGTAGTTTTTGTTTGTTGTTTTGTATTTGATACAGTTGGCAAATGTGCAATGTCCTCGTGATACCCATTTTTGGGTATATGATGATGGCCGTTACGAGGAGGAAGGACAAAATAATATTAGAGGAAATATATGGGAAAAGGTAAGTTTCAGGAATGTTGATGAAATTATGTTCCAAATACTGTTGCATGTCCAGTGAATCGTTTCACCGACTCTCAATTCTTCCAGGCATCAACCAGATTTGTCTGCTCCTTGTTCTCTTTACCTGTACCACAAGGTCAGCCTCATGGACATAAGGATGAGCCTAGCAATTATGCTACCGTACCAAATTATCTAGAGCAGAAAAAGATCCAGAAGCTTCTGCTGCTTGGACTCCAAGGCTCTGGGACCAGTACTATTTTCAAGCAGGTAACCATGATGAAGTGGTCAAAAGTGGCATTGTTACTAGGAACTTGCGACAGCTAATTTGGTTAAAATTTCACCTGAAATAATTTACTCTTGTAAGTTTTCACTGTTACATCATTGAAAGAATTTGCATGTTGTGGGTAACTTAGTNGGACGTAAATATTTTGACTTGGCTATTTGTTTCTTCGGCATCAAGCGGTGATTTGGTTGAGGTTTTTAAGATTCTCAGTTAATGTTTCGTGGACCATTTTAATCATGTTTGTTAAAAACTCATCATTTTCTATGTGATATCAGCTTAAGTCAAACAATCTTAAAAAATGCAATCCCATAGATGGGTTCAGTTGACCACGGTTGGCTGAGTATAGATACTAATGTTTTCTCAGATGTACAGTGATTGTCTTGTCATAGCTTTTTATGTTATATCTAATTGACTACTCATTTTTTTCTCACGAAACAGGCCAAATTTTTGTATGGAAGCAAGTTTACATATGAAGAACTGCAGGATATCAAGCTTATGATCCAGAGCAACATGTATAAGTATCTTAGCATTCTGCTTGATGGTCGAGAACGATTCGAGGAGGAAGCTGTATCAAAATCCAAAAGGCAAGGTTCTGATGAATCAGGTAATAATAGAATAACTATGCTAAATTATATTATTTTCCTGTTTCCTTGTCATTTTCTTTCGTTCATCTTTCTTGTACTTGTTCTCGTGCACAGTTACAATTTTTTTTTAGATTTATAGGAAACTCTTTAATCATAAGCTGTTGTTTACTGATTCATTAGTTTCCAATGATATTTGCATAACATGTTCCGATCTTTCCAGGTTGGGCAAATCAGAACCTGGAAAAAGTTGAGTTATGTTCAGTTTTATTCGTGCTTTTGGAAAATGCATGTTCAAAAATGAGCTAGATGATGTGATGTGTTTTTTGTTTTTTGAAAGAAATATTTGCTACTGTATTTGGTTAAATAATTTTATGATATTGTGCGGGGTATTGAAATTTGAAAATATATTATAACGGGTTGATATAATATAATAATATAATTGTTGTCGGGAGTGATGGAAATTAAATTTAAAATAATAATTGTATGTTTGGAAAATAAGGTTGAGTCTGCTTGTTTTAATGTCTGGCGACTGAAATGTTAGTTATATTTCTTCTTTTCTTCGTTGGTTGTCATAAAAGTTGTGAGATTGGTGTTTTCAGAATAAATTGACTTTATTTTTTGTTCTAGTATCTCAATAACTTTAGTTACTTTTAAATTTGGATGTACATTTGTCCTATGACTAATGAAAATTCTAGAATACCTTAACTTTCTTACGGTAATTGAGTGAATATCCATCCTACAGGGGAAGACTCGGAATCCATTGAACCAAATCAATGCATATATTCCCTCAATCCGAGACTGAAGCATTTCTCTGATTGGCTCCTGGATATCATAGCTACGGGAGATTTAGATACATTCTTTCCTGCTGCAACGCGTGAGTATGCTCCACTTGTTGAAGAAGTGTGGCGATATTCTGCCATACAGGAAACGTACAGGAGAAAGAACGAACTTCACTTTTTACCTGACGTGGCTGAGTACTTCTTAAGCAGGGTATTGTATTTTGTTTTGGGTCTAGTTGCACAATTTATATTAAACCAGTTGCATTTATGTTGACTCGAACTTTTGTTTTCCCCGACAGGCTGTTGAAATATCGAGCAATGAGTATGATCCTTCAGACCGTGATATACTGTATGCTGAAGGGGTGACTCAAGGGAATGGTTTGGCCTTTCTGGAGTTCACACTGGATGATCGTAGCCCAATGTCGGAAACCTACACTGAAAATCTTGATGCCGTGTCCCCGCCTCAGACAAAGTAAGTAATATTATTCTTAGATTATTAAGTAAAAAAATTGTTTATGAGGAGATTCGATATTATTAACATCATGATATATGTTTAGTATGATTTATGTAGACTTAGTTATGGTAAAGATTGTGTGAATCATTTATAGGGATCGTGTGATAGCTAGTTTTAAATAAGTTCTAGGCATTTTGTTATTGTGCTGAATCACGTAAATGCTGTCTCCTGTTGCAACCGTCCGCATTTAAAATCATCATCGACATGAGAAAAACGTTAACTTTAATAATCAGGTATCAACTTATTAGAGTGAACGCCAAGGGGATGAATGAAGGATGCAAGTGGGTCGAAATGTTCGAAGACGTTAGCGTGGTCGTTTTCTGTGTGTCCCTGAGTGAATACGATCAACTGTGTGTTTCTCCAGACATTGTTGGTAGCAAAAACGGCGTCCTTCAAAACAAGATGATTCAAAGTCGGGACCTCTTTGAGACAACAGTCAGACATCCATGTTTCAAGGACACCCCATTTGTCTTGGTCTTGAACAAGTACGATCTTTTCGAAGAAAAAATCACCCGGGCTCCCATTGGCTCCTGTGAATGGTTCACCGATTTCAGTCCGGTTCGGCCCCACAACAACAACCAGTCGCTAGCGCACCAAGCTTACTTCTACATAGCAATGAAATTCAAGGATCTGTATGCGGCCCTCACTGGACGAAAGCTCTTTGTTTGGCAGTCAAGGGCGAGAGACCGACCCACAGTGGATGAAGCTTTCAAGTATATAAGAGAAGTCGTTAGATGGGATGATGAGAAAGAAGATAACTATTACGGGGGCGGAGAAGACTCGTTTTACAGTACCACAGAAGTGAGCGGCTCGCCATTTATCCCGCATGAGTAAAAGTGGTGTGTGTGACCCTTGAAAAAAGCATTTGGGATTTATGTATAGATAGTGAAGAAACTGAGATGAGATCAATAAACTTCATTCATAAATATTTTATTTTTTGCACCTTTTAGATGACTTTCCCCAGGTCTCTTGATTGTAATAATATCTGTTGTGGTACACCTTTGGGGTATATTATGTAATCTATTAGTCGAGGAATCATTTTGATAGAAATATTACATGTAATGAATGCTTAGCGTTGAACATCGGAGACAAGAAAAGAAACAAATCAACGTGTGAATCCTTACTCGTTTCAAATAAATTGGGAAAATTGTATTGATTTTATTCTTCTAATTTGTCAATGTTAGATTTGTTTTTGGATTTAGTCTTTTTTTTTTTCCCCGAAAATCACTAAAGAGACGAATAATGTTATCGCATAAATTTATATTATACATATTAAAATAAATAAAACAAAAATAAAAAAGAAAAATAAAACAAAATGACATCGAATATTTCAAAATGAGAGGAAAAATCTTATCGTTTTTCTTTTTTTTTTCTTAGATAAATTTTATTTTGTATAATATAGATTTTATTCTTGTTATCAAATAAGTAGTATTCGGTGACTTCGACGAAAAGCTACTACTTGATGAAAGATACAAGACTAAAACTCACCAAGTTACAAAGATTAAAATTGAAAATTTCACAAATAAATTTAATGGTTGTAAAGATTAAATTATCTATAAATTAATAATTTTGTTCTTCCCATAGTTGTTTTTAAATTAACTTTATATTTTTAGAAGTATTTTTGAATTTAAAATTCTTTAAAGATGTGAATTAAGTATCTATTATGATGAGCTTAATTCACAAGCTCAAGTTCATACCACTACAAAAACACGGGCAGAATAGCGACGGTTTTTAATAAACCGTTGCCACTATAGCGACGGTTTTTAGTAAACCGTCGCTTTCAAAGAGTAGCGACAGTTTTTAAAAAACCGTCGCTATATTAGCGACAGGTTCTGATATAC
>NW_027358704.1:0-1461 GCF_012295235.1 Primulina huaijiensis | reverse complement strand
TATATAATTTTATTCATTTCAATGAATTTGTACATAATTCAATGTAAGATGTCAACATAATCACTTTAACATAGAAATTTTTTTACTGCAATCTGAATTTTCCAAAATCTTACGCTACATAATTAGTATAATAAATTTCAAGGTCGCGATAGTTTTTTAAGAAGATGCCAATAATAAAAGCAACTTTAGTTTAGTTTCCTCGAAACATAAACGAAAATATCTATTTATAATTTCATAACTATTTCTTAAAAATACATTTTCAACTAACTTGCAAATCACAAGATACACTTATTACTTTACATTTCATTATATTTTAGAGTTGTCCTTGTCCACACAATTGAATACTTGCCTCAAAAGAATTGCATTAAATGTTGTTAAGCCCTAAGCCATTTCATGAGTCACTTACTGATTTTTGCAACTCATACATTTTCTCACTAAAATCAAAATACTTATTCCAAGTATCGACTAGCTTGGAGAACCTTTGATTCTAATTCCTGATAACATGGAATTCTCTTCACAAATCATCATTCTGAGTAGTCAACAGATTGAGTTTTATCATAAGGTTGTCAAGTTCATTTAGATTGATACAGTTAGAGTTACTTGACTAGTCTATTAAACTTTTCTTTTATGCTTTTATTTTCTTGAATGACTGTGATAATCTTTTGAACTCATCTGTCATGTCATGCAGTGCATTGAAGTGATAAGAACCTCACGTGTAAATTCATCTGAGCTAAAATAAAATACATCATCATCTACAATATCCAGCTTGACATCAGCCATCAAATAATGGACTTGCTTTTCCTCACTCTCGCTAGATGAGGTCTCTGACCAAGATAGCTCTGAATATTTTTCTTCCCACTCGCTTTTTATCTCCTCAGCAACAAGCACTTTCAGGTCCTTCTTTTTGAATGACCTCTTATTATCCCTAAATCTCATATTCTCAAAGGAATTCTTCTCATCTTTTTTGGGCATGTTATATTCGACAATAAAATTATCATTCTTTCCACAGTTAAAAAAGACTTGATTATCATCACAATGACCTTTTTTATGATGAGAATTAAACTAATTACATTTATTATTCCTCATAAATTTTACAAATTTCTTAACAAAAAGACACATAGCTTCATTTCTTATCTGGTCGACAGATTTCCTGTTTGATGACTCTTCACCAGAAGTTCATATAGGAGCAATGGCCGCCAATGTTTTGGTTGGTTGAGGGGTGGAAGGATCTTCCTCGATATTGATGACCAGCACGATTTCACATGCTTTATGATCAACAAATAGATCGTGTATCCCGAGCTTGGTAGATGAGATCCTACCTATGTGGGCACTACTTTCACTTCATTTCAACGGATAAGATCTTGTCACACATACAATTTCAAAAAAAAATGGGTCCTATATGTGCATGAGCAAATTTTGGTCATCCATCCTATCATGGGGGCAATGTCCACATGGGTAGGA
>NW_027358703.1:0-215 GCF_012295235.1 Primulina huaijiensis | reverse complement strand
CTCAATTGCCAGCCTCAAGAAGATCTCACCTTCCCTTAGTCTCCTGCTTCTTCCCATCACCTGCACCTCATTACAGAGATGTGAGCCACATCCGGTATCTAATACCCAAGAAGTAGAGTTAATTGAAATATTTACTTCGATATAGAACGTACTGTTTCCAGAACCCTTCTGGCAAGATATTCCCTGCAGTTACGCCTCCAATGTCCAGGATTCTT
>NW_027358702.1:0-507 GCF_012295235.1 Primulina huaijiensis | reverse complement strand
AAACGATGTGTGTTAACAAAACATTTATTTTATACATCGATATCTTAATCTTAATGTCATGCATGCCACATCAATCAACAAATAAGGCATATAGACACATAATCTCATTCCAATCAATCCAATCCAACCGACATATATCATATAATACAGATACCCGTCGTATCTTACCCGATCGCAACATACCTCAATTCTTCGTTCCAGTTGATGTAGCCTGAAGATATCGGTATAATACTTTATCTACATCAATAACATACTCATTCCAATCAATAACCTAATCAAAATCATTAATATGAGTTTCAAATGTTATTTGAAACTTCAAAAATTCATATCAAATTCAAATCATAATATAATTCAATTCCGACTTCGAATATGAGTTTCTTGTGGTTTTTCTACTACATATAAGAAATTCAACTTCAAATACACGCTATTCCAGTGCTTTGATATTTAAAGCTGCTGGAACTGGAAGAAAATTACCTCAGTCAGAAGCCCTCGACGCGACAATCACAA
>NW_027358701.1:0-524 GCF_012295235.1 Primulina huaijiensis | reverse complement strand
TTGGGAATCAAAACTTTGCTTGAAACTTCATGTGACATACAAAAATGAAAATACACAAATGTGACACTTTTTTTCCATGTTTTTCATGCATAAAAATATAATATGGCGTGATGATGTTTTGAAGAAAAGAATAGGCGTGCCTTTACGTATTTAACGCACGATTAATCATTGACAATGAGGAAGAACGGTGACGACGGGACCTTGGCTAGAAACTCCTTGCAAGATTCGAATTTTTTCCTTCCAAAGTGTGTGTTGTGTGCCGTGTAATATGGTGTGAGATTTCAGAAAGTGGGCGTGTGAAGTGTAGGGTTTGGGTGAGTTTTATACAATATACTAAGTAAATCACTAACAAGGTTTTAGGCCTATTAAGCCAACAATTTAGGCCCATTAGTCTTAATTAGGATTTAATTAAAATATTAAAATAGTTTTAGTAAAAATAGGTTTGTGAATTTAATAGCTGGGTTTATACATCGTGACAATCAAAATTAAGAAAAAAACCATTAACCATATTTTAAACAATTAAA
>NW_027358700.1:0-949 GCF_012295235.1 Primulina huaijiensis | reverse complement strand
TGCCACCATATCCCTCGACGATCCATGTAAGTAATTCGAGCCAAACGTTTTAAATTAATTCATTTTTCATTAAAGTATTTTTGTCTTCTGAATTTAAAATCATTGAATTTACTTAAAAGTAAATAAAATATTGTATAAAAAAAACTATTTATAAGCACATACGTATTGCAAATGGTCAGGATTTCTAGTACATTTAATTTATGATGGGTTCCTTTATGTTGCAGCTTATGATAAGTGCAAGTACACATGAATGGATCGATTGGATGCTGTGGCCAATGTGATTTTAATAAAGTGGATATATATACACACACACACACACACACACACACACACATGGAAGCTCGTGGAGGGAATAATTTTTGATGTAATTGATTAAAGTTGTATCAATTGAAATCAATTCTCGCTTTAAATATCACGTTCTTTCCATCAATTTAACCCTCATTAGCTGTTGAATCAAAATGAGGATAAATTAATCAATATTATTAGGCTATGATATTGGTACATTGGAATGAAATAAGATACAAATGAAATCGAATTTAGAATGAAATGAGAATAAAAATGAAACGATAGTTTTATTTTGTTCCAATTATCGATATATATCAGAAGAAATATTAGAAAAAGAATAAAATGAAATTATTTATAATAATCAAATCATTTTTTAACTAAAAATTAAAAGTAATAGATACTCAAGAAATATTATTATTATTATTGTTATTTGTAGAATGTCTTGCCTTTATATACAATAACGGAGCCAGGTTTTCATTTCTATCCGAGCTAGAATTTTTTAAGCCCTCTCTTTTTTATGAGTTGAGCTTGTACCTTTTTATTGGTAAAATTGAGTCATCGAGCAATTGACAAATTGAACTAAATTTAATGTATAAAAAATAGGGGAAAAAAATGGGTCGCTCGGACTACTGCTCGGGCGAAGCAACACATAGCTCCATCATGT